>NC_056731.1:1259338324-1259380354 GCF_019279795.1 Protopterus annectens
ATGTACATTACACATACAGTATGTAGCTACAGCAGGAGAGGGACTGTTGCTGAAGACATGTAACACACACAGTATGTAGCCACAGCAGGAGAGGGACTGTTGCCGAAGACATGTACTCTCATTCTGTACCCCACTACCTCTTTGTCTATGTCATGATCTTTGTAACAGAGAAAATGTAAATAATCTCGGTGGTCCTCTCTCACCAGAAAACAGTAAAACATCTGCTGCACATCAGCTGTGAAGGCTATGGGCTCTTTTCTAAAGTGGATGAGGACCCCCTAGTAGAGCATTGGTTAGATCAGGACCACTTAACAGTACCTATTTAAAGAAATACCTTCACATTCTCCACTGGAATCAAACACAACTCATATTTGATCAGGTTTGTGTAGGTGGTAAACACCAAACATTGGCAGATGCCAGTGTTCTTTACCTTGATCCAGTGGTCCTGCAATTTCAGCATGATCATTATCCAGTAACCTTTTGATAAATTCTGTGAAATCTCTCTTTACCTTTGGCTTTTTTTGTAAGGTTCTATGAAGAGAGTTCAGGTGCTTCATGGCTTGTTCTCTATTACAAGGTAAATGATACCTGAGTGTGCAAAATGGCAGAGGGGCCACCCAACTGTTATTATCATCCTGGTAAGTCTCTCTGTCCATGATCCAGAGAAAGGCTTGATCTTCTATGGACAGGGCTTTTTAATTATTATCCTTTGATTTCTGGAACACTGTAACCCCTAGATTGTCAGTTTCTATGTTAAAGCTGGTATCTTCTTTGCTGTGTGAAGAAGAGTCATAGGTTCATAGGTTCATAGGTTCATACTAGGCTATCTGACCTGGGGCAATTATAAGCCTAGCCCGATTCTGTATGGCTTACGCCACCCCTTGACTTGAGTATACTGTGCCCTTTTTAAGGATTATTTTACTGTGCCTCTGTCTAATAGTGACACGGGAGTAATCCTGGAACAAACCTACGATTCCCCATCCACCTATCGAGATTCTTCTTGAAGAGATTCAGTGAGGTGCTCTGCCTCACATGAACTGGAATTCTATTCCAGAGCGAAGGGAGCCTCTGGGTTATGAACCTGTCCCTCCAGCAAGTTCTATTTATTTCTGTGCTGAGGTTCAAGTCCCACGAGCATGTGGCTCTAAGGGATTTAGATTTAATGAGGTGGAGCATGTTCATTAATTCTGGATTTGACATAGCTTTGTATGTCAGGCATAGATCGCCTCGAAGTAGGCGGTATGCAACTGAGTAGAGCTGGAGTTTTTTTAACTGAGCAGCATATGGCATCTGTTTGAGACCCTTGATCCTCTTGGTGAGATACTTTTGGGGTCTTTTTAATTGCTGCAGGAGTCGGGTAAGGTACATCCCAAAAAGGGCATTGTATTCTGTGATGGGCCTGATGAGGGATGAATAAAGGGGCACGATTACCTCTCTTGATCTAGATGTGAAACCCTTCGTGATGAGGTGGGCTATGAAGAAGGTCTTTCTAACCACTTTGGCAATGTGGTTTTCAAAGGAGAGATTGCTATCAACTTGGGTCCCCAGGTCCCTAATAACTTTCACTGTACTTAATGGGTTTCCTCCTATGTGGTAATTTGTGGGCACATTGTTTTTGCCAAAGGGTATGACTATACATTTTTTGGCATTTAGTTTTAAACCATGGCGCTGGCACCAGTTATCTGTCTCTGTGAGACCTTTTTGAAGGATGTTTGTGTCAGCTGGAGAGTTGATTATGGCACCCAGTTTGCAGTCGTCTGCGAACTTGGTGAGCCATAGTCCTCCCACGTTTGCCTGTACCTCGGAAAAGTATATACCAAACAAGAGTGGTCCCAGGACAGAACCCTGTGGGATGCCACTTGTGACCGGTTTTGAGTCTGACATGGCTCCAGCAACTCTCACTCTGTGGGTTCTGTCTTTGAGCCAGTTTGTGACCCATCTTGTGACATAGGGGTTTATATTTAAGCTGGATAGCTTATCTATGATGCCCGAGTGGGGTATTGTGTCAAATGCCTTTGCAAGGTCCAGATAGGCTGTGTGGACTACCTTCCCTTCATCTATGGCTTTGGTGACTGTTTTGAAGAAGTCAACCGGGTTCAAAAGGCAGGATCTGCCCTTGACAAAGCCGAACTGGGTAGGATCTAGTGTCTGTAGGTCCCCAATGTCTTTGTTTATGAGCTCCACGATGATCCTCTCCATAGCCTTGCAGACTAAGCTAGTCAGGCTTATGGGGCGATAGATTCCAGGGTCCATAGAGGCTCCATCTTTGTGGAGTGGGACCACTGTTGCTGTATGCTATTCTGTGGGCACATATCATGTAGTGAGGCTGAAATTGTATAGCTGTTTTATTTGAGGGATTAGTTCCTCTTGGAGTTCATGTAGGACGCAACCTGGGATGCCATCTGGTCCCATGGAAGCAGTGTTTTTTGCTTTGGAGAGGGCAGCCTTCACCTGATCATCAGAGATGTTTGGGAGGCAGCCCTCTGCCAGGATATATACTTGCTATTTTGGGGGGGAGGGGGTGGAGAAGTTTGCACTGAACCTGTCAGCCAGGATATTGGCAATGTCTGTGGGTTCAGTGTATTTATTGTCGTTTAGAATCAACTCAGAACAAGTCTGGGAGTTGCATCCCAGGTTTCTAACATAACTGAGAAAAGCCTTATGATTGTCTTTGGTGTCCTGTGCAATTTTTCTCTCGAAGCTGGCCTTGGAGGATTTTATGAGGAATCATAATTTTTTGCTAGTACTGATCAGAGATGCCTTCCCTATTAGGGATTTTGCTCTATCATGTAGTAGCTTCCTCCTTCTGTTGTACAGTTTATTTATGGCAGGGGTCCACCAGACTGAACGCCTGCCTTTGGATGATTGGGTCTTGGTTTTGTTTGGGATAGCATGATCCATGCATTCCTGGAGATGTCCGTAGAATGTGTTTATATAGGATTCTGCAGTTTGGGCCGTAGTTTCCACTGGCCCTGGGGCCTTGAAGGATTCCACTTCGGTTTTGAGAAGTGAAAAGTTCACTTTTGAGAAATTTTTCACTGTGGTTTTCTGGGCTGGGGGTGGGGTCGGGATGTGGACATCCAGTGAAATTAATTTATAGTCTGATCTTACCAATGAGGGATATACTTCTGGTGTGCAGCATAGAGTCCCCATGTTGGTAATGATCAGGTCTAGTATGTTGTCCCCTCTTGTGGGAGTGGTGACTAGTTGTTCCAAAGCATTTGAGTTTATAATTTCCAGGAACCTATGGGCTAAGGTGCTGGGGCTTGACTAGTGCTCCCAGTCAATGTTTGGGTACTTGAAGTCACCCAATATAATGGTGTTCTGAGAGATCTTCATGTTCTCCAATGTTTTCAGGAAAGCCGAGTGGGATTCCTGACTTTGAGAGGGTGGTCTGTAAGATGCTATAAACTGAAAAGCAGTCTTGCCCACTGTTAGTTGCACATGGATTTAGCGCGGAGTTGCCACTGTTGCACACAAGAGCAGCGGCGGTTAAACAAGGTTAAACTATTCGGGCCATCTAAATTCCACTCTTCAAATTTTCCCTTAGAACTACCTTCCTCTAGCTGTACTGCTGATCTAACCAGCATATCCTATAACTGAAAAGTTCATCTCTACTTGATTCCCAAGTAGACTATTCTCTATCTGTAAAGCCTAGCACTTACTCCTACAGTACTTGCACCTTGATAAAGCACTCTTATTATAGATAGTACCACACCAGCCTAAAACCCACTTCCCCTGGAGTCCTTTGAAAGTCTCTTTATCTACTACTTCTAGTATGTCGAGGGATCAGTTGCTAGTGTCCTCTCCAGCTCAACTGGTGAACCTGGGAATATTGAGGCAATGTTACAATTGCCTCATGTACACAGACAATCCTCTCCTTCTCCCACAAAACACAAATACATGCGAGAGATGCAACTATACGGCCAAACTGGAGGCTGAGCTCTCTCAACATAGGACTGGCAAGACCAGACAGGAGGAGAAGGTAACCACACACAATACATACCCAGTCACACATAGTACCATCACAACTTCAAATCATACACATACTCACACAAAGACATACTCGGAGGCTCTGATCAAAAATTTACCAAAACAGCAGAGGCCACCAAAGCAGACACCCAAACAACTACCACCTCATGACCCAACACATGCAACACATAGACCACACAGTCAGAGTGTCAAACAGTCACAGCCCTTAAGGCCAAACAAAATGCCAGACACACTTGTCATTGGTGATTCCATAGTCAGACACACTGACGTCCCGCTCACCAGACTGAGTAAGGAGAAGGTCACAGTAAGCTGCCTGTCGGGCACTAGAATCTGCCACATAACACAAGCACTCAGGTCTCTCAACAGCAGGTACAAGTACGACTCAGTCATTGTCCACACTGGTGTCAACGACCTGAGACGTACCTCCTTGGACTACATGAAAAGGGACATCAAGGAGCTCTCTGATTATGTAGCCCAGGCAGGTATGACCCTGACCTTGAGCAGTATCCTACCTTCACCTAGAATGATGCCACAATACAGTGATAAGATGATCAGCTTTAATAATTGGCTTAAATTCTGGTGTCATTCAAAGGGGATCCAATGTCTGTCTGCCTGGGATGACATGCTGGACAAGCCACGCTGCTTTACAAGGGACGGCTTGCACCTGTCACCCTGGGCTTCTGGATATTGGCAAAGGCTCTTGCCACCCCATAGTACCTTTTTAGGCAAGGCTCAAATTCTAAACCTACCACCCTAGAACACCAAAAGGAAAAAACTAAGGGTAATGCTGTTCAATGCCAGAAGTCTCAATCTCAAGATGCACGCACTCGAGGCCCTTCTCAATATGGAGAACATCGATGTCTGTGCTGTGACAGAAACCTGGTTCAAGGCTCCTGAGAGCACCCCAGCACTAACAGGTTTCACCTCATATCATGCGTTCTGGCCCCAAAATCCGGACAACACCAAGAAAGGAGGGGGGGTGTCCATATTCATAAAGGACACCCACACCTCAAGGTTGGTGGCAACGCACGATGCATCGGAGACCATCCAGGTGCAATTAACCATAGGCAAGACTGCTCTGCAATTTGTAGCATGTTACAGGCCACCCTCTCAAACTCAGGAACCTCACATGGCCTTCCTGAAAACATTGGAGGGATAAATGTATCTCCAAACACCATCATACTAGGTGACTTCAACTACCCTAATATAGACTGGGAACACTACTCAAGCCCGAACACTCTAACCCAAAGATTCCTGGAGTTCATAAACTCAAATGCCATGGAACAACTAGTCACCATCCCCACAAGAGGAGAAAACATACTTGATCTCATCATCACGAACATGGGATCAAAATGTTCAACACCGGAAGTATACCCCTCACTGGTGAGATCAGATCATAAACTAATCTCGCTGGAGGTCCTCATCCCGCCCACCTGAAACAAAAAGACCACAGTGAAAAACTTCTCAAAAGCCGATTTCACACTTCTAAAAACTAGTGTGGTCTCCTTTAAGGCCCCTGAGCCAGTGGTAAACATTACTCAAACTGCTGAATCACTTACAAATGCCTTCTACCAGCACCTACAGGACTGCATGGATCAGGCAATCCCAAACAAAACTAAGATTCTCTGTACCAAAGGCAAGCGTCCAGTCTGGTGGACCCCAGCCATAAACAAGCTCTACAACAAAAGGAGGAAGCTACTACAAGATAGAGCAAAATCCTTGAAAGGTAAGACATCTTTGATCATTATAAGTAAAAAACTAAGAGCTCTCATAAAATCATCCAAGGCAAATTTTGAGAGAAAAATCGCCAAGAACTCTAAAGACAATCATAAGGCCTTCTTTAGCTATGTTAGAAACCTAGGAGGAAACTCCCAGATATGCTCAGAATTAGTTCAAAATGATGTGAAAATTACTGAACCTACACACATTGCCAACATACTGGCTGACAGGTTCAGTGCAAACTTCTCCCCCAAAAGGAGAGATATCTATTCCAGAGGATTGTAGCCCCCCAAACATCTCCAATGCCCAGGTGAGAACTGCCCTCACTAAGGCAAAAAACACAGCATCCATGGGACCGGATGGTGTCCCCGGCTGTGTGCTTCACGAACTCAACGAGGAATTAAACCCACAGTTAGGACAGCTGTTTAATCTTAGCCTCACCTCAGGATACGTACCCAAGGAGTGGCGCACGGCGACTGTGGTCCCACTTCATAAGGGCAGTGCATCCACCGACCCTGGAAATTACCGCCCCATTAGCTTGACAAGCCTTATCTGCAAAGCCATGGAGAGGATCATAATGGAACTCATAAATAAAGACATAGGGAACTTGCAGACTTTGGATCCAAGCCAGTTTGGCTTTGTCAAAGGCAGATCCTGCCTCTTAAACTTGGTTGACTTTTTCGAGACAGTCACCAAGGCCATTGATGAGGGAAAGGCAGTCCATACAGCCTACCTCGACCTGGCGAAGGCCTTTGACACAATACCTCACTCAGGTACCATCGAAAAACTCATCAGCTTGAATGTAAACCCATACATCACAAGATGGGCTGCAAACTGGCTAAGTGACAGAACCCACAGGGTCAGAGTTGCTGGAGCCATGTCAGACTCAAAGCCTGTCACAAGTGGTGTCCCACAGGGCTCAGTCCTGGGTCCACTCTTGTTCGGCATCTACTTTTCTGAAGTACAAGCAAACACAGGAGGGTTATGGCTGACAAAGTTTGCAGATGACTGCAAACTGGGCACCATAGTCGAAAACACATCTGACACAGATATCCTCCAGAAGGGCCTCACAGAAACGGATAACTGGTGCCAGAGCCATGGCCTGAAGTTAAACGCCAAAAATGCATAGTCATACCCTTCGGGAAAAGCAAGGTTACCCCTAGCTACCATATAGATGGCAATCCACTGAGCACAGAAAAAGTCATCAGGGATCTGGGGACCCAGGTTGACAGTAGCCTTCGCTTGACACTCATGTTGCTAAAGTAGTTAGGAAAACCTTCTATATCACCCACCTGATCATGAAGGCCTTCACATCTAGATCAAGGGAGGTCATCGTCCCCTGTGCTCATCACTCATTAGACCTATGATTGAGTACAATGCCCGTTCGGAATGTATCTGACCAGACACCTGCTGCAGCTTGAAAGGCCCCAAAAGTTCCTCACCAAAAGGATAAAGGGTCTCAAAAATATGTCTTATGCTGCCCGACTGAAAGAACTCCAGCTCTATTCAGTCTCATACCGCTTGCTCAGAGGTGACCTGTGCCTGACATATAAAGCCATGTCAAACCCAGATTTGATGAATATGCTTCACCTCAAAAAATCTAGATCCCTCAGAACCACAAGGGCAGGAGACTTAAACCTTGACACGGTTATAAATAGAATGTGCTGGAGGGACAGATTCATCACCCAGAGACTCCCTATGCTGTGGAACAAAATCCCGGTTCATGTGAGGCGGAGCACCTCGCTGGCCTTGTTCAAGAGGAATCTTGACCAATGGATGGGAGATCGCAGATATACTCCAGGGATTACTTCAGTGTCACTGCCTGACAGAGGCACAGCAAAATAATAGGCATAGTTTTTATTCAAACTAAAGGGGTGGCGAAAGCCACATAACTATGGGCTAGGCTTATAAATGCCCTTGGGCAGATAGCCTAGTATGAACCTATGAACCTATGAACCTATGGATGGTCTCCGATACTTCATGCAATGCCACTAACCTGGAGGTGTGGATATCCTTGATAAATATGAAAACTCCCCCTCCTTTTGTGGTTCAGTCCGGGTTTTGGGGCTGAAAAGCATGATATGAGGTATAGCCTGGTAGTGCTGGGGTGCTCTCTGGAGCCTTGAACCAGGTTTCTGTCACTGCACAGATATCGATGTTCTCCATACTGAGGAGAGCTTCGAGTGCGTGCATCTTGAGGTTAAGACTTCTGGCGTTTAGCAGCATTACCCTTAGTTTCTTGTTCCTTGTGCTGTCTATGGGGGTGGGTTTGACTTTTGAGCCTTGCCTAAAAAAGGCACTATGGGAGTGGCAAGAGCCTTTTCCAATATCCGAAAGCCCAGTGTTGACAGGTGCAAGCCGTTCCTAGCAAAGCAACGTGGCTTGTTGAGCATGTCATCCCAGGCTGACAGACACTGGATCCCCTTTGAATGACACCAAAATTTTAGCCAATTGTTAAAATCGATCATTTTGTCTTTGTACTGTGGCATCATTCTAGGTGAGGGTAAGATGCTGCTCAAGGTCAGGGTCATACCAGCCTGGGATACATGATCAGAGAGCTCCTCTATGTCTCTTTTCATGTAGTCCAGGGAGGTACGTCTCAGGTCATTCACACCAGCATGTACAATGACTGAGTCATATTTGTATTTGCTTTGGAGTGACCTGAGTGCTTGCGTTATGTGGCGGATCCTAGCACCCGACAGGCAGCTCATTGTGACCTTCTCTTTATTCAGCTTGGTGAGCGGGACGTCAGTGTGTCTGACAATAAAGTCACCTATTACAAGAGTATCAGGTGTGTTATTCAGCCTTAAGGACTGTGGCTGCTTGGCACACTGACTTTGTGGGTTATGTGTTGTGTGTGTTTTGTTTTGAGGTAGCGTTTGCTTGGATGTCTGCTTTGGAGGTCTCTGTTGCTTAGGTAGATTTTTATTTAGAGCTTCCGAGTATGTTTTTGTGTATTTAGGTGTTTGGTTCGCCGATGTGGTGGGACTATGTGATACTGGAATTGTGTTGTGTGAGGTTACCTTCTCCTCCTGACTGGTTACACCAGTTTTGAGATGAGAGAGCTCAGTTTCCAGTTTGGCTAAATAGTTGCATCTCTCTCATATATTTGAACCTGTTTGGTGGAGGAGAGGGTTGTCCGTGTACATGAGACAGTTGTAACATTGCCTCAAAATTCCCAGATTCACCAGCTGGACTGGAGAGGAAACCATTGACTGACCTTTGGACATGCTAGAGTAATATAGGGAAACTGAATTTAAGATGGACCAATAGAGGACAGGGTAATCATAGAGAGTATAAGAGTAAGTAGTGCTTATGGTTTAATAGTGCTAACTTGTAGGATTACTTAATTGGACCAGTGAAGGGCCTTAGAATGAGGATATGGTGTTTAAATTGAGAGATAGAGCAGTTCTAAGGGAAAAAGTGGAGAGCAGACTTTGTGGAGCCAGGAATAGTTTAAACCCAATTAGGCGGCGCTGCACGCTGTTGCACTATGCACAAAAACTCACAAAACCCTGCAAAAGAGGGTTTTAAGAGAGGAAGATGAAGGAGTTTTGGAAATGACCCAAAATGGCCAATAAAACTACAGTTTCAAGTCAGTCCCAAAACCGTATTAAATTATCAAAGCTTACTTTAACAGTAAAAATTTTCTGGCGTGGCCTGAAAAAGGATATGTGGCCATTTGTTAACACAGACATTTTGAAGGAACTGATGCTGTTTGTCTGGTGAGCTGATCCCAGGCAAAGTTCTCCTACAATGACCCACCACAAGTCAAGTCTCTGAGCATAAGGGGTATTGACTGGTCCATTAATTTGCTCATACACTTTGTGTACTTCTAAAATGTCTCTTCTAAGAAACAAAAGGATAGAAGCACCAGAATTAACAGCTGGAATGAGGTGAGCAATTGGGCGGAGGTGAGGGTGATGATAAACAACCTCTGGAGAAGGAATTTCTGACTTGTCATCAGGTATTATGTCACACTCTATCAGTGTAGGTAATAGGAATCACTTTCCCTTATCAAAAGATTCAATAATAAAGTCTACAAATCTTTTGCCTGCAGTTTCCATAATGCCTGCTCATGTCTTTAGAGTTTTGGGAACTGCAGTTGTTTTAATGTTAAAGATATCAAAAAAGTCTGACCTTGCAAGTGATTTGTTGCTCTGCTCATCAAGAACTGCATAAATCTTCACTGCTTTGTCTCTTTTCCTGGTGGGATACACAGTGACTAAACAGATTTTAGAACATGACCGTGGATTTTTAGCTTGGCCACAGACTTCAGTTCACTTAGACATTATTGATGAAGGGGAATCCTCTTTTTGCTCCCTGCCCTGATCTTTCCTGGCTTCTACCATCCCTGCTGGTTGTGGAGGTGCATCAGGGTATAAGGCCGCTATGTGTTTCTCACTGCCACATTCTGTGCACTCAACTGATATTTTACAGTCTTCAGCTATATATTTAGTAGATTCACAGCACTTGAAACAGATGCCATTTTGTTTAATAAAGGACATTCTCTCCTCAATAGGATTACCTCTAAACCCTTTGCACCTTTTCTGAGGATGAGGCTTCCCATGAAATGGGCATTGTGGTATCAGGACTTTCTACAGGGCTCACCTTGCTGCTGTCTTGACAGTTTGCGGCCCTTAAAGGTACAACTGTTTTGTATGTGAACACAGATTATTACCATGAGGACTGGAAGACTTTTCTTGTCTGGATAGGGGATTACTGCTGCTAATGAAGGCAAAGCTGGGGTCACTCCTAATCTTTGCTTGCTGCTGAATGAACCCAGAAAACACAGAGAAAGGGGGAAAGGCTACTCCATTTTCCTCTTTGTATTAAGCTCCAACAG
This sequence comes from Protopterus annectens, assembly GCF_019279795.1. Taxonomy (NCBI): domain Eukaryota; kingdom Metazoa; phylum Chordata; order Ceratodontiformes; family Protopteridae; genus Protopterus; species Protopterus annectens. The sequence goes on from NC_056731.1 coordinate 1,259,348,883, forward strand.
ATGCCAACATTTGTTGCAAGGTATATGGTAGTTTCTCCACTATTAGATTAGTACCACGAGCAGTGTCTAAATATAAAAGCCTTGTCAAATAGCCCTCCACTTTAGCACACTATTTCTAGAAGAAGATCACCCAGTTGTTGTAATTTTATATTGTCTTTATTGCTCAACTTGGGGAAGGTTTCAAGCTTTTTCAGTAGAGCACCTTCAATTGCGTCAGGTGAACCACACCTTTCTTCTACCCTCTGCCATGCCATGTTAAGTCCTGCCGAAGGGTTAAATAAGTGTACTCTATGCATGCTTTTTGTGTGCACTGCTGACTCTTTGCCCAACCATTTTATAATTAAGTCCAGCATTTCTGCAGCTGCCAAATTTAAATCTCTAGTTGCACTCATAATGGAGGACTTCCATGCCCAATATTTTTCTGGACAGTCATCAAACTTGATGAAACCTGAATTAACAATTTCTTTGCAGATATGGTACTTTGTGACATCTTGTATGTTTTGGTATATAATTTTTAGGCTGTGGTAGTGGGTGTCCTGGATTTCCATTTCTAAGGAGCTCTAGAGGTTGTTCTTTTGTTGTTTTGACACTGCTGACATCACAAGACTGATGGGGAATACCCGGGCATCTGCTGGCTTTGGGCTGGATTCTTCTTGCATAATCTTAGGTCTGCTGACTTGCATGCATACTAGTAAGTTCCTGGATGCACTCACTTGTACGATCAGCAGAGGAGAGAAGTTTTTCTGGGACTTCTGTTTCTAAGTGAGTTATCTCACTTACTGATGAATCTGCTTCCAGGTAAGCAGCGGCCTCTGCTGCTGCCGCAGCTGTGCTCTAGTGCTGAAGAATATGTAGATTAGCTTCCATTTCTGCCTTTTGTCTCATCATAATGGCTTCTTTTTCAGCAAATGCCAGTTGGGCATGTGCCACATCTGCTTTGACATGAGCTCTGATTGCTAAGCAACATGCTGTGGACATCTTACCGGATCTTGATGATTTCGGGGCCATGTGACCATGTATCAACTTTCGAGACACTAGAGCTGTTCTCCCTGCCATGCTGTGTCATGGGGGACATATCCTGAGATTTATACTTCTTCCCTGATCTCAGACTCATATTTGCAGTGCAGTGACCTCTTGTATTCAGGACTGCAAGGATCTCCTTTTTACTGTTCCATTCTTACAGCACTGTGTGAGGTGTAGTACAGCTAAATGGATAGCTTAACACTTTAAGAAAATCCAGTAAGTGAAAGAATCAGGGTTTCTTGTAGCTTTACTAATATTTCTTAACTTTAATGCTTTTAAAAAGGAGATGTGAATGCCATGGCCTGGGAAAAGAAGATCATGACTGCACTTCAAGAGGGCTATAAGTGAAAGAAAGCTGCTTCCTGACTGAGTTACATCACTTCCTGAGGCCTGCTGTAATGCTGTAAAACAAGGTAATCTAACTGTTATAAATAAAAGGCCACTAGATGGCAGCAACAGATCAAAAATGCTCAAACTTTACAACTATAATATAAACTGCCTGAATTGCTATCCACAGTACCTCTGTGGATTACATGAAAAGAGACATGGAGGAGCTCTCTGATTATGTACCCCAGGTGGGTATGACCTTAGCCCTGAGCAGCATCCTACCATCACCCAGAATGATATCACAGTACAAGCAGAAAATGATTGATTTCAACAATTGGCTAAGTTTCTGATGTCATTCTGAGGGGATTCAGTATCTGTTTGCCTGGGATGACATGATTGACAGACCTCGATGGTTTTCCAGAGATAGCCTGCATTTGTCATCTCTGGGCTTCCAGATAGTGGCCAAGGATCTTGCCACCCCTGTAATGCCTTTTTTAGGTGGTGTTCCAAAGACCAAATTACCACCATAACAGCTACAAACAAATGCAATCTGAGGGTCATGCTGCTCAATGCTCAAAGTCTAATTCTCAAAATGCACTCACTCAAAGCACTCCTTAAAATGGAGAACATTGACATTTGTGCTGTAACAGAGACCTGGTTCAAGGCAGCATAAAGCACCCCTGCACTACCAGGCTATAACTCATTCCACACCTTTCGGCCCCAGAACTTGGACAAAAGCTTCAAAGGCAGTGGTCTTTCCATATTTATAAAGGATGTGCACACCTTCAGATTGGTAGCCCAACATAAAACATCAGAGATATTTCAGGTGCAGCTAACATTGGGTAAGACAGCGATTCAGGTCATTGCCTGTTATAGGTCCTCAACCATGTCCCAAGACTCATACTCCACGTTCCTAAGCACCCTGAAGAATACTAGGGTCCAACCTAACACTGTCATTCTGGGCGACTTCAACTACCCCTCCATTAACTGGGAAAACTACTCGTGTACCAATAAACTTGCCCAGCGTTTCCTGGAATTCATTAATTCCAATGCCCTGGACCAGCTCGTTATTACCCCCACTAGAGGTAACAACATCCTTGACCTGGTCATTACTAATATGGGTGAGTGCTGCTCTACACCAATAGTCAGCTCCTCCCTGGTTAGATCAGACCACAAACTAATCACCTTGGAAATCCACATCCCACCCACACCCCCAACAAAGATAACCACCATGAAAAACTTCTCCAAAGCTAACTTTGGGCTCCTAAAAACAGAGGTGGCTAACTTCACAGCACCCATGCAAATGGAGAATAGTTGCTTGACCACTGAATCATGCACCAATGCAACTATACGAACATGTTCACAAACGCATGGATCTCACCATACCCAATAGAACCAAGACACTCTCCTCCAAGAAAAGGAAGCCAAACTGGTGGTCCCCTGCCATAAAAAAACCCTACAACAGAAGGAGGAAACTGATGGGGAATAAAGTGAAGTCCCAAGACTGGAAAAACTCCCTTATCAGCCTCAACAAAAAGTTGAGATCCCTCATCAAATCCTCTAAAGCTAGCTATGAAAATAGAATTGCAGCAAATAGTAAAGACAACCACAAGGCTACTGCACAATGTTACCTCCTATACCGAGCCAACAGATATTGCCAATATACTGGCCAACAGATTTGGTCATCTTGGTTATGACAGAACTATGGGTCTGGTACGAGGCAGGTTTTACTGGCCATGCATGAAGCAAGATGTTGAGGACTATTGTCGTACATGTCTTCGTTACATTAGACAGGATCTACTGGCCATGCATGAAGCAAGATGTTGAGGATTATTATCGTACATGTCTTCGTTCCGTTAGACAGGTTCTAACGGCCATGCATGAAGCAAGATGTTGAGGATTATTGTCGTACATGCCTTTGTTCCATTAGACAGGTTCTACTGGCCATGCATGAAGCAAGATGTTGAGGATTACTGTCATACATGTCTTTGTTACATTAGACAGGTTCCATTGGCCGTGCACGAAGCAAGATGTTGAGGATTATTGTCGTACATGCCTTCGTTCCATTAGACATGTTCTACTGGCCATGCATGAAGCAAGATGTTGAGGATTATTGTCATACAAGTCTTCATTCCATTAGACAGGTTCTACTGGCCATGCATGAAGCAAGATGTTGAGGATTATTGTCGTACATGTCTTTGTTCCATTAGACAGGTTCTACTGGCCATGCATGAAGCAAGATGTTGAGGATTATTGTCCTACATGTCTTCATTGCATTAGACAGGTTCTACTGGCCATGCATGAAGCAAGATGTTGATGATTACTGTCATACATGTCTTCATTCCATTAGACAGGTTCTAATGGCCATGCATGAAGCAAGATGTTGAGGATTATTGTGAAGTAGCAGATTATGTCTGTCTTTTGCTGAAATCCTGGATGATGGTATTTTGTTGAATCAGGAGAGAAGTCTGAAACCAGTAGTTCCATGCCTGCATATGATTCAGCAAGAAAGGAGCTCCTTTGGGCCTAGTACAGAGAAGCCATAGATGATTACCAGAGTTCTGGCAGGTGATTGTTCTACTTTTCTCATCAGAGGAACCACGGTGCCTGGTCACTAGGATATTCTGATGGAGTGGTGAGAGGCTCTGGCAATCATTTTATATTTTTATAAGAATGTGGAATCCCCCCCCCCCAAATGGTTTGTGGATTACAAATAATTGGGCTCCATATGAGCTACAACTTGGGCCTCATCATGCCGACAGTAAGACTGTAAGTAGTCACTGGCCAGTGAACAAGGTATAATAGAGTGTTTCATAGTTCATCTGTTTAGAATTGATCAAGGGGGTTGAGGGTGTTAGTACTGCTCAATGACATTGCATTTTCTCATAGTTGTATTGTTGCATTATAAATCTTCATTGTTCAATGACATTGCATTTTGCTTATGTTAATACTGCTGCCTTCAAGAATTTTGCTGCTCAATGACATTGCATTTTCCCATATCTACGTTGCTGTATTATAATTCTTTTATTGCCTAATGACATTGCATTTTTCTTCCGTGTTTGTATTGCTGCATTATAAAGCTTTACTGCTCATTGATATTGCCTTCTTTGTGCATGTTTGAATGTCAAGACGTTTTTCTGTTGAGTTCTGGGGAAGAGAGTGGATGTATGGTTTCATTGCATGCATATCTCACCTTGCCTTATTGCTAACTGGTGCACTGTTGAAATTTGTTTGTGGATGTGCTATTGCTTTTTAAAATAGATGTATCACCTAGAAATAAATCTGTCATTCTTGCCACCCTGGTGTGTTGGGCCTAATTGAGGTGTCACCAGAGTCAGGTAGGAAGGAACCCATATCTACTTCAGCTACACCCGCAGGTGCAGTGCATGTATGTTTACTGTCGATGGCTTCCCTATCCCTTTCAAAGAAGTTAAGCAGATTGAATAGACAGGGTCTGCGTTTCACAAACCAAACTGTTGGGGGTCAAGATTAATAGGTTTCTTGATATTGTAGTTTATGAGGTCAGTTATAATGTGTTCCATGACCTTGAAGATATGGCTTATAAAGATTATAGGTCTGTAATTACCCTGGTCAGTTGAATGGTCACTTCTTATCAGGAAGAAAATGAATAGCTAAACCTAGGGTAAACCCTTTAAAGAGAGTGTCTGTTAAACACTATTAATTAAGCAGTCAGGAAAATTGACTGGTTCCCATGAAGGAAGGATTTTTGATCTTGATTAGCACTTTCAGTTAATGACATTTAGAGATATTTGATGGAACAAGAGATTATGATACTTCAGAGTTTTGGATATAAGTGAAATTGTGAAACTGGAACTGAATTTGTTTGCAGGGATACTAGCAATGTTTATTATTGTCAAAACATGAGGACTCATTTTGAATAAGTTCAAACTGGGTATTGTTTCATAGGTTTCCAACATAACTTTTTTCACACTAATCGAAGGAAGGACACTGAGCAAACTCGGATCTATAATTTATAACATTAAGTATCCTGTTTTTTTGATTATTTTTTCGAGTTATTTATAGCACTTTGTGTACTGTATATTTTTCTAGCTAGTTTCACTGTGCGTGAGGTATTAACTGGAAATTGTCCACTTTTATTAAGCATCTGTTGGGATGTTTGTGTCTGATAAACACTTTCTCTAGAGGCTCCTTTAGCTGTTTAAAACTTTCAATTAAAGGCTCACTGCTGCTTTTCTGCTGTGGGAAGCATTTCTGCAGTTTGTTTCCCACCCTCCTTTCCTATTGGTATGGTGTTCTTATAGTTGGTGGCTTTGCAGTTGCCCGCCCCTACTGTAAATTTGATCTGGGACCCTCCTCCCAGTCTAATGTCATTACCTCATTCTACCCAATACAGGGAGAACATTTGAGAAGGCCAATCAGCTTAGTTTCTGCTACTCCTTTCTCTCTTCCCACTTAAAAAAAATAAATAAATAAATAAATAAAATTTCTAAGCTTGTTTCCTGTGGGTAGTCTAGTCTGGATAAAGATTTATTGTGTCCAGAACTATTTGTAGGCTTCTAGGCCCCCAAGCCTTTCTGTGTTGGAGGGAAGCCTTCTAGCTTAATTTTGTTTCTTAGAACTAGCCAGTTTTTTGTTTCAGCACTCAATTCTGTTTCTTTGAGCTCAGCAATTGTTACTTATTGTAAGCACTAAATAAGCTACAAATTACTACAGCACTCAACTTTCCCCACTGTCTAGAGGAAAACAGTTTCTAGTACTTAACAAATAAGCACCTATCCAGGCATGTCTAAGGGTCAGCTCTCTGTGTTTTCTCCTGTCTACTTGATGAATCCGAGCATCTTGGGGCAATGCAGTAATTGCCTCATGTACACACACAACCCTCTCCTCCTACCACCCAACACTACAACCTGTGAGAGATGCACTTATATAGCCAAACTGGAAGCAAAGCTCTCTTCACCCAAGACTGGACTAAACAGTCAAGAGGAGAAGGTAAACACTTGCACCACACCACACTCAGCACATAGTCCCTCAAAACCTACACCAGCAAAACACACACACATAGAAACACAAAACACACATCTACATTCGCGGAGGCTCTCAGCAAAAACCTGCCCAAGCAACAGGGACCTTCAAAGCAGAAACACAAGCTACCCCCCCCAACACAACCCAAATGACACATAGCCCACAAACTCAGTGTGCCACTCAACCACAGCCCATAAGGCATAACAACATACCTAACACTCTAGTCAAAGGTGATTCTATAGTCAGGCACACTGATGTTCCACTCACCAAGCTAAAATAGGAGAAAGTTACTGTCAACTGCCTGTTGGGTGCCAGGATCTGCCACATAACACATGCACTCAGGTCACTCCACAACAAGTACAAATATGACTCTGTCATTGTCCATGCTGGTGTGAATGACCTGAGACATACCTCCTTTGACTACATGAAAAGGGACATGGAGAAGCTGTCCAATCTTGTAGCCCAGGCAGGTATGACCCTAGCCCTGAGTAGCATCACTCAGAATGATACCACAGTACAAGGACAAAATGACTGACTTCAACAATTGGCTAAGCTTCTGGTCATTCTAAGGGGATCCAGTATCTGTCTGCCTGGGATGACATGATCGACAAACCATGATGCTTTGCCAGAGATGGCCTGCACCTGTTGCCCCTGGGATTCCAGATACTGGCTAAGGCTCTAGCCACCCCTATTGTGCCCTTTTTAGGCAAGGTTCAAATGACAAATTCACCACCCTAACAGGTACAGGCAAAAATAATTATTTGAGGGTATTTTTACTCAATGCTAGAAGTCTAAGCCTCAAAATGCACTCACTCGAGGCACTCCTTAAAATGGAGTACATCGACATCTGCGCAGTGACAGAGACCTGGTTCAAGGCTCCTGAGTGTACCCCTGCATTACCAGGCTATAATTCATACCACACCTTTTGGCCACCTAACCTGGACCGAAATACTAAAGGCAGAGGCGTGTCCATATTCATTAAGGATATCCACACCTCCAGGCTAGTAGCTCAGCATAATGCACCCGAGATTATCCAAGTGCAACTAACTCTGGGATAGACCGCAATCCAAATTGTAACTTGATACAGATCCCCCACCATGCTCCGGGATTCCCACTCCTCATTTCTTAATACACTGGAAAATATTAGGGTACAACCTAACACCCTAATAATGGGCAATTTCAACTACCCTACCATTAACTGGGAAAACTACTCATGTACCAACTCTTGTGCGCAACGTTTTCTGGAATTCATAAATTCCAATGCCATGGATCAACTTATCCACACCCCCACCAGGGGCAGCAATATCCTAGACCTGGTTATTACCAACATGGGCAACCGGTGCTCCACACCAGAGGTCAATTCCTCGTTGGTCATATCCGACCACAAGCTAATCACCCTAGACATCTACATCCCTCCCCTACCCCCCATTAGGGAAACCACAGTAAAACATTTCTCCAAAGCCAACTTCACGCGTCTTACGACAGAACTGTCAAACTTCATGACACCCATGCTGACGGGCAATAGAGGTATGACTGCTGAATCCTACACAAATGCACTTTATAAGCACTTACACATGTGCATGGATCATGCAATCCCTAACAGAACCAAGATGCTATCCTCCAAAAAAGGAAGCCAATCTGGTGGTCCTCTGCCATAAACAAACTCTACAACAGAAGAAAGAAACTGTTGCAGAAAAAGAGTAAAATCCCATGATTGTAGAAACTCCCTGGGCAGCTTCAGTAAGAAGCTGAGATCCCTCATAAAATCCTCCAAAGCTAGTTATGAAAACAAAATCACCATTGACTCTAAAGGTAACCACAAAGCATTCTACAGCTATGTCAAGAATCTCAATGGCAACACTCAGATCTGCTCTGAGTTACAGCACAATGGCACTAAATATACAGAACCAACTTATATTGCCAACATCCTGGCAGATAGGTTCAGTGCTAACTTTACCCCCCTGTCATCCCCTAAAGGGCCCATCTCTATACCAGAAGAATGCAAAGATCCTGTAATCACGGCTGCACAGGTAAAAAACACACTATCCAAAGCCAAGAACACAGCATCCATGGGACCTGACGACATCCCAGGCTGTGTTCTACATGAACTACAGAATGAACTGGCACCCCATCTAAGTACCATGTTCAATCATAGCCTCACCTCAAACTATGTACCCACTGAATGGCGCACAGTGACAGTTATCCCACTCCACAAAGGGGGAGCCACCATAGACCTCGGAAACTACTGCCCCATTAGCCTAACGAGCCTGGTCTGCAAGGCTATGGAACATATCATCATGGAACTTATAAACAATGACATTGGTAATCTGAATGCTCAGGACCCCACCCAGTTAGGGTTTGTAAAAGGCAGATCATGTCTCTTAAACCTGATAGACTTCTTTGAAGCGGTCACCAAAGCTGTAGATGAGGGTAAGGTGGTTCACACAGCCTATCTAGATCTCGCCAAGGGTTTTGACACCATCCCCCACTCTGGAATTATAGATAAACTCACTAAACTAGGTATAAATCCCTATGTCACAAGATGGGTTGCCAACTGGCTCACTGACAGAACCCACACTGTGAAAGTAGCAGACTCCAAATCCAACTTCAGACAAGTGACAAGTGGAGTACCACAGGGTTCAGTCCTGGGTCCTCTCCTGTTTGGTATCTGCTTCTCTGAAGTACAAGCCAACACAGAAGGTCTTTGGCTAATGAAGTTTGCAGATGACTGCAAACTAGGAGCCATAATCAAAACCCCAAAAGATGTGGATATCCTACAAAAGGGCTTCGCTGAGACAGATGCCTGGTGTCAAAGCCATGGTCTCAAGCTCAATGCCAAAAAGTGCATTGTCATCCCTTTTGGTAAAAACTCAGTACCCATGAACTACCACATAGGTGGTAGTCTACTTAACATTGAAAGTATGATAAGAGACCTTGGGATACAGGTGGACAGTAGTCTCTCCTTTGATAATCACATCGCCACAGTAATCAGGAAATCCTTCTACATGGCACACCTCATCACAAAAGGTTTCTCATCTAGGAAAAAAGAGGTCATTGTTCCTCTCTACTCATCACTCATTAGACCCATTATAGAGTACAATGCCCCTTTTTGTATGTACCTCATAAGACATCTACAACAACTGGAAAGGTCACAGAAATACCTCACAAAGACGATTACCAGCCTCAAACAGATGCCCTATGCAGACCGTCTCAAAAAACTGCAGCTTTACTCCATTGCATATCGCCTACTCAGAGGCGATCTCTGCCTAAGACACAAAGCTATGTCAAACCCAGAGCTTTTAGACATGCTACACTTAAAGAAATCCCAATCCCTATGAGCTACATGGTCTAGGAACCTAAACCTTGTCATCACAATAAACAGAACATGCTGGAGGGATAGATTCCTGTCCCAGAGACTTCCCATACTCTAGAACAAACTACCTATCTATATCAAACAAAGCTCCTCATTAGCACTCTTCAAGAAAAATCTTGATGATTAGATGGGAGATAGGAAATTCACCAAAGGGATCACTTCTGTGGCTCTACTCGACAGTGGCACATGAAAATAATTTTCTTGGGTGGTGAAAGCCAGGGTACCTTTGGCTAGGCTTATATAGGCCCTAGGGCCAATAGCCTGGTACCTACCTATGAACCTATGAACTAAAGAAGGTTGTATAATTTTCTTTGGCTTCAGAAGCCAACTAAAGTTCATGGTCTCCTGAAATGCACCTGATAATGTTCGTCATTTTTTTTCTAATTCTCTTGATATTATTCTTGAGAAGAGGGATTTTGGACCGGACCCACTGAATAATTTAATTAGTTTCTTTTATTCATTGTATAGTTTAATTATGGTAAAAGACCAGCAGGGTGGTTTGTTTTTGAATTTTCCATGACATACTATTCTGGAAGCAACAGACTAAGTTGTTTTTAAACACATGCCCTTCCTATTAAGTGACTACTCTGCTCACTGATTTGCTGGATCACAAATATGACAAAATGACAGAGACTTTCTGTGAAATCAGGGATGGTGTGAACCTTTTTTTATACAAAATGAAGCTTGAGAATAAAAATTAAAATTATTTCCTAGAAAATACACAGCAACACTGTAAAAAGCGACTTTAAATAGAACAAGCAGTAAAATATAAATTGTTTTAATCCACATCCAAGCCCGTCACCCATTTAAAGACTGCAGCCCTCAGTGGGTTGAAAATAGGCCTCAGATTTTATGAATCACAGACCAAAAGCATGAGACAGCATCAGGACCAGATTCACATTTGACACAAGCAAATTTTCTACTTACTAGTTCTCTGCATCCTGATGGTATTGCATTCTCCTTTATATAATTTCTATTTGAAAGTTAATCTAAGTACTAATTGATTGCTATAACTCTCTCTCGTTTATCCTTTTCTCTCTTTCCACCTCAGTTTCATCTTTCGCATCAAATTGAAGCACTCAGCTTTATTACTCACAGATATCTACCACAGTAGTGTAATGTAACATGTTTATTGAATACATGTCAATGTAGATTTATCACAATATTGCAGCAGTCAAATGATGTTAGTGTACATTACAGAAAGTTTTTGTTAATCCTTTATCTCTGTACTGCTATCATCCCATGAGACCTTCATTCTTTGTATTAATGTATGACATTATATCATTTTTATGTGGAGCTTTTAATCCAAGGCCTTCTCTGATTTTTTTTTCACCTAGTCAGACTTTCCTAGTCAAACATGTAAATAAATATATAAATAACTATGCATCAGCCAGAGTGATCAGATTCAATCAGCTCACATTAAAAATAAATAATTGCACCCATCCATTAAAAATAAATAATTACATCCATCTATACAATATATACATATATAAAAGAGAAAGTGTATGATTTTTCCTACATCTTCAGTTCCCTGCATAAATAGTTACCTTTTCCTGCCAGGTCAGTTCACTGCATAAATAGTTACCTTTTCCTGCCAGGTCAGTTCTTGAATTGACTGAACTATAATGATTTGCCTGAACCATCCCCCCGCTCTAGGTATCATAGGTATCATATGGCAGTCTGTTATCATACTTTATTTTGAAAACATTCTGTTGATTAGATTTTTTTTTACCTTTTTAATGTAAATGTCTTTTCTCTATAATAGCTGATATGTGCAGGTACTATACATGATAATTATTAGAAGTTATGAAAATCATTTACTTCTAAGGCATCATAGGTTCATAGGTAGGTACTAGGCTATCGGCCCTGGGGCCTATTTATGCCTAGACAAAAAGGTTCCCTTGCTTTCGCCACTCAAAAAAAATATTTTCCTGTGCCCCTGTCAAGCAGTGCCACAGAAGTGATCCCCGGGGTGAGTTTTCTATTTCTCATGCAGTAAATAAAAAAGGAACAAAATTCAGTCGTAGTCTACATACCTCTCAATCTCAGGACAAGAGAAGCGGAAACAAAGCATTTGAAAATCTGAGATGTCTGGTTAAACTCATGGACACTAATTAACTTAAACTGCATATATATTCATCCACGAGGCAGCCAGAGTTACTGAGACAAATAACACATTACTTTTATTTTATCATCATGCATCATGCCTTATATCTATATTTACAATAGCATAAATGTTGCTGCCTCAAGCAAAACCTTTTGATTGCAACAAATAAAGACAAATTACACTGCAGTTTCAGCAAATGCTCTGTGTAAAACATTCTATGTATAAAAAATGCTTTCTGTCAAAAGTAGTATTTAAGTATACCGAGAACTAGCACTAGCATGAGAAACAGTAACCTTCTACTTAACTACTGTTTATTTATTTATTTTATTGACTTTTGTTGACTGGGAAAGTCCTCTGGGTCAGAAACCCATTTTCAGTGGAAGCACGGGGAGAAAGTCTTCAGTTACAACAAAGCGTATAACAAAGAGGATACAATTTAAAATAATCAATTTACAAAAAAGTATTTCATAGAGATACAATTTTCACAATTTGCTAGACAGAAAAATAATTTTATACGCTTTAATAGCTTACAAAAAACCCCCAAAGTAAAGTATTTTATACAATCAGCTTTGGTGTTGCCATTGCATATGAAATACTTTAATCACATATGCTGTAAAAACAAACAATTTTTGTAGTAATCCCTTCACTTGGGATTCTGATCAAAGCAGTTTTTTGTAGGAGATAAGTCAGTGAAGGAAGATACAGATTAACGAGCATTAGGTATTTAGATTGTTTGTTAAAAAACAAAGTCAAGAAATGTAAGAGGGGCCAGGAGTAGTTATAAGGTAGCATTTGGGCATGGGCACTAAGGCAAGTTTTATTATAAATGAAGTGTTTTTTTAATTTGTATTTCAAGGTTTTTGCTGACAAAAGTAAAGTAATAGTAGGGGTAAATCATTCCATAGTTTTGATACTGACTAGGAATATAACTTTTTTACAGCTCTCTTATCAGGTTTGGATACACATAGGAGTTGTTTATTAGAAGATCAGGAGTTATTTATCAGAAGAGCAAAGATTCCTAATGGAAGTGTAGGTTTGGATGGTGGGTGAAAGTGCAGGGCAGTATTCTGGGTTATATATTAATTTGTGAACAATAGTGACTTGGCTGTACTGAAGGTACTGTGGGAAATCAAGCCATTTAATCATCTTAATGACTTGACAATGGTGTGTGTGATTTGGTAGGCCACAGGCAAATTTTGCAATTTTATAGTAGCATGATTGTAATTTGTTGCTTAGAGATGTGTGAAGGTTTGCAAAAATTGGGGGAGGGCCGTAGAGGAGGGACGGACGTAGGAGAGTACGTGCCAGTTTTCTTCTTGTAGGTATACTTATATAATTTTAAATAGCAGAGTGAGGTGAGATTTACATTTGAGGAGGCAGGAGAAAAGATTGAGGTCCATAGTTAGTAGAGGGCATAGGGCACAAGGATTTGGAAATAAGCATGCTGAACAAACAGTATTAAATCCATTATTAAGATACATTACATATAAAGGCTATTGCAGTAATAGGTGTAGCTGAAGTACTAGATCGGGCTGGAGTTTGGTTGAGTCCGAGGGAATTTAATGGTTTCTTCTGGGAGGTTGTTTTACAGGTTTTGAGTCTGGTTTTAGAGTCTGGGGTGAACATCCATAAATAACATTTTGAGGTCAGTGGTTGATTGAAATAAAAAGGTCATAAGTCGAGGCTAGATTGAGGAGAGTACAGGAGCTATTCCATTGGAATTAAAGGTTGAGGATGAGGCTCCAGATGAATTTTATTTTATGGTTAGAACCAAGGAGGCATTAGCTGATTTATAGGTTTTAGGTTAGAGTAGGGGGGTTTTTTATTTTGTTGGATGGGTTCAAGTTTCTGGTTGATGTATTTATGGTTAGTTTTAAGTGTGGGTTATGGTTCAGTTATGTGGTACATCGAGCCATGGTGAGTTATTTATGGTTACAGTCAATAGTACGTATACGGGATCTTGTTATAACATGGATCATATGACAGGCGAAAGGTTTAGTGAGTTCTTAGAGATAGAGGAAACGAGACCCAGAAGGAACCAAGTGAGGAGTTTGGGTTTTTATGGGAGTGTTCAAATTTTTAAGTTGTTATGGAGGGTTAGGAAAATTTTTTTGGTTAATTTGGATGTTTTGGGAGTTTGTTTATTTAAAAGTGAGATTAATAGAGAAATCTAAAAAGAGTTCTGAGTATGTTGGATGTACCTAAGGAGACGGTATGAGAGATGAATGTGCCATTGTAACATTTATAGATTCTTGAGCATCTTCCTGATGTTTCGGTGGACGAGGTTCTTAGTTTAAAGGTTTTGCTGGTGAGGAGTTCAAGGTATAGGGTTTCCAGGTAGTGAAATTAAGTTTTAGTTTGAGGTAGAGAGCCTAGGAACCAGTAATCTGAAAGAGGTTTACTCTTGATTGTTGTGACCAAGGAGGGAGACGTATAGTGAGATCAGGGTAAGTGGTTCTGAAAGATGGACCGATGTAGAATAAGGATGGAGAGGTAAGAAGTGTTAGAGAAAACTGAGTTGTGAAGTTTCGCTATTATAGACTGAGTGCTAACGAGAAGTAAATTGGATTGTAGTTAGGATATTTATAGAACATTGACGTGAGTTTGGAGGGACGAGATAGGAAGGTATAGATAGTGTATAGTGTTGTTTCAGAACGTAGGTGAATTGATGGTCATAGTCCCTGTTCCTGAGTGACCATATCAAAAGGGAGGAGAGGTCTTTTCCATGGAAAAGGTATTAGGTTGGAGTTGAGATGGAGCTAAGAATCCAAAAGGAAAGAAGTTTGAGTTCATGTATAGAGGAGGGGCAGGAGCTGGTCATAGGCTGGGACAGAAGAGGAGGATTTTGTATAGTGTTAGAGTGGTTTGTGAGGGTAATTGCCCATGACTGGTTTGATTGGTGCAGGATTGGAATGGGAAGAGGTGTTAAGCTGACTGTAGTAGGACTGGAGGTGGACTGAGGGATGATATAAAGAAGGTTCCAAAAGTAGGCTTGGTTCAGCTCAGGTTTCTCAGTATTAATGCCTTAGAATTGTTTTGGGAAGGAATGGCGGCTGACTAGCTATTGTTTTCATTGTTGGGTGTTGATTTACCCTAAGTGAGGTTTGTGTTTTTCTAGGATTGAATTTTGGGGTGGTCTGTAGTTAGATTTTAGGCTGACAAACTGAGTGTTTTTGTCATTAGTTTTTGCATTTTTTGTGTTGCTTGAAGTTTGGCCAGGCTAGGTTTCTGGATTTGCCTAGATTTCTTAGATTGGCCAGCATGTCCTCTTTGGTCCATGCAGTTTCAGGGGTTAGTAGTAGATTTTAGTTTAGTCAGGAAAGACGTAAATCGTGCCCAATTATTCTTTGGGTGTTTCTTGTCAAAAGGTAAAGGACATAATGTGAAGTTCTTGAAACCAATAAGTTGGAGGGACACAGGATTGTTGTGTTCACTTTGGATCTCTTAGGGGGGGTGGGTCGCTTCTCTATGCCTGCAGTATAATTAATAATAAGGTCATTAGATTCTTATGTTTAGTGTCCCCAGAATAATTATGTGTGTCTTTATTATGTTTGTGAAGTTTGATGAATTAGTTTTCTGGGGGGGTAGGAAAGGTAGGTGAAAGGGGGTTTGTCGAAACCCAAAGGTTTCATTGTGTAGGTATTTTGGGATTGAGTTCAGAGGGGCCATTTGAGGTGGGACTCAACTATGAGGTTTTGAAAGCAATTGTAAGAGGGGGGTTATTCGATGGAGGAATACAAATCTGATAGTTGAAAGGTGGTTCTTTGGCATATTTTAGGCAGAACCAATTTTTTGGTTTAGTTGTGTCTTTTAGGAGGTAAGAATCTAGCCACTAAGTTCTTGTCTTTAGTGCCACAGCTTGTATATTGAGATTTATTTTGGATAAGATTATTCTGAAATATATAGAGGATTTGGGTTACAGCTGTTGGGACTTTTTGGGGATGGATAATCACCTATTATCTTGGCTTTGAGGGCAGGATTTTGATGCAAGCTATGCATGGGCTAGGGGTTATCTTGATGATTATGATTATGTATATATGTACCTTTGAGATTAAGATGAAGTCCAGTGTTTAGGCTTCTTCTTAGGAGGATAAGTCTAAGGGACTGGTATTTGGGTAGGGGATAGGATTGAATTGGGGTGTATGGTGGTAGTAAATAAAACTGCTAACCACAAGCTTTCTAATGATCTCAGCAAGTTTTCAAATGATCTGACAGGACTTTTTAGCTTGAATAACAGCTTGATTTGATGGTTAGAGGTAGATGGCACTGGACTGTGGAAGTGGATGTAATGGTGGCATGGGGTGTGTTGTGTTTGTGTGTTGGGTGGGTGTGTTTGGGGTGAAGTAGTCCTGAGAGTGTATGGTGTGAGAGTGT
Organism: Protopterus annectens; assembly: GCF_019279795.1. Classification (NCBI taxonomy): domain Eukaryota; kingdom Metazoa; phylum Chordata; order Ceratodontiformes; family Protopteridae; genus Protopterus; species Protopterus annectens. The sequence goes on from NC_056731.1 coordinate 1,259,365,091, forward strand.
GGGGTTGGTAAGGAATTTGGAGGTGGCAAGGTATGGAGGGATAATAGTGGATGAGGGAATAATAAGGAGTAGTACTACTGAGGGAATGGAGGTATGAGGCTTTACCCACTTATGATTTGGATTTGAGGTTTAATGGGTAAGCTGAGGTAGAAGATGATATGGCAGTTGAGGCAGGAGCCTGAGAGGAGAGTGGATGAGAGTAATGGAACCTATAAATGTATTGGTCAAGAGAGTAGGGGGTTGGGCTGGGCAGGGGGGCGGGTGAGGTGGGGGTAAGGGGCGGGGAAACAAGGGGCAGGGTGGGGCGCAGAGCTTAGGCAGATAAATGTAGGAGGCTGACCTAGGGTGTGTGCAAGGGTCTCAAATTCAGCTGAAGCATTGTGTACCAAACCTAGCAGGGTGTGGTACTAGATATCTCAAGGTTACCTATAGTCATGGTACCAGTACTGTAAGAGGTACTGTTTTTGCTAGTGACTGACTAGCTGCCTACAACGCACACTTCCTAGTGTGTGTACAAATAGTGGAGTTTAACAATTTTACCTTAGGAATTTTCAATTCAAAGGTACATTATCTATAGGTCCCACAACTTAAACTGGCTAGCCCCTGATAGTGAGGTCCATCTGTGTGCCCTAGGGGCAGGTAGTGTGGTCCCTTTCATTCTCTTTTCCAGCTCTGTCCAATTTTAACTGTTTAAATCTGTTCATTTTGAATTTAAGGAATTAAATCTGAGTGCTGGGAGTGCCAGGTCTCATCTGAGTGTGCCCTGCGCCAAGGGTTTCCAAGTGACATAGTTCTGTTTCCCTGTTTAACGACGGTGAAGGACTGCTTAAGTGTCCTATTCCTTTTGAATAGGTGCCATCTGTGCACGGTAAGGTCTAGGTGTGTGGTTTCCCTATGTCCCTTTTAATGTGAGGTTTTCTCAGGGGGAAATTCAGTGTTTTTTCTTGGGGAATTTAACTGGGAGCTTCACTTCTGAGGTTAAATTTTTGGGGCACATGTGCAAGGGATATATCTGAGTTCCCCCTATAGTTAGGCCAACAAATCTTTCTTCAGTGGTCCTTTTTTAACGTTCAATTCACATTGGGAATCTGGAATAGGTCCTTTGTGCCCTGAAGCCCCAAAGGTGAGTGTGCAGGAGGGGTAGGTGTGAGGGAAGTGTCCCTTTTTCTTGGGTTCATTTCAACTGTTCAATTTTTTAACTGTTTAAATTGTTTTCATTGGGGGAATAGGTCAGTGTTTAGTGCAGTGTGCCCCAGGTGCCACGCAGTGAGAGGGGTTTCCCCAGTTTTTTCAGGTGGTTCTCTGGTTAATTTTTAAAATTTTAACTGTTTATTGGAGCCCACACTGGAATAGGTCCTTATCTGAGTGTGTTCTGGTGCCACGTGATAGGACAGGGTTTCCTGAAATGCACAGTGTGTAGTCTAAATAAGTCCCATCAAGTCCCATCACAGCCATCTCCTCAAGTTAACTCCTCCTCCAGCAGGCTTACACAGACTAGACTTTCGACAGCAGCATAATTTTAAGCATTATCTGCAAAACTAACTACAAAATTCAAGTCACCTCTTGTCCAACCTTCACTTATGACTGAGTTCCACAACTAAGATTTATGTCTACGGAGTTTGCCTAATTTGAAGTGTGTTTTTTTATTGCATTGAGTATATGCTGTTCAAATGATAGTTTGTCATCCATAGCAATGCTTAGTAATTTTGCAGTACACACCAGTTCTATTTGAGTTTTGTTTTGGAGAAAATTTTTAAATCTAATGGGTGTGGGTTGGATGAGATGTAGCTTAGATATTTCGGGATTTAGAAGTAATTGTGCTTCATATAGCCAAGTTTCTATTGCTGAGAATGTGTTAGAGATTACTGGAAGAAGATATGATGGTAGAATCATCCACTTATTGGATGAGTGAGCTATGAAAGGTGACTGTGTAGAGATTATTTATAAATACATTAAAAAGCAAGGAGTCCAAGAATGGATAAGGTGACTGTGTGGAGATAATTTTTAAATACTTTAAAAATCAAGGGTCCAAGAATGGACCCTTGGGGGCTACTATCTTGTTGCCAATGAAGGCAGATAGGTTATTTTGCAATCTCAGTTTGTTTTCCATTATCAGAATAGTTTGTAAACCAGGTAAGGGTTTGTTTCAAGCATCATAATGTTCCCAGTCCTATTAATTTAGTATGCGACACTGTGTCAAAAGTTTTGGATAGGTCTAATAGGGCTACTGTTATTAAGAGACCAGCATCCAGAGCTTTGTTCACAGTGTCAGTAAAAGAAAGTAAGGCTGTAGGTGTACTACGTGCAGGGTGAAACCATGTTGAGTAGGGGCTAGTAGATTATCAATTATGTGTTTTAATAGTTGAATGTGTATACACTTTTCTAATATTTTAGATAAAGGTGAGATAACAGAAATTGGTTGATAGTTAATTAAATCATTAGTACTGCCACCATTGTGAAGTGGGGTTATTATGGATTTTTTCCAAATTTGAGGGACTGTTGATGAGGAAAGAGATCGATTAATTAGTATGCTAATTGGATAGGCTATTGCTTCTGCACTAAGTTTTAAGTATTCAGAGGGGAGGCTATCTGCAGAGTGGGAGCATGGTCTTAGTTTAGTTAGTAGTTTAAATAGTAGTGAGGTGGACACTCACTATAGGGAAAATTGTAATGATTCTGGGAAATTGCTGGTGTTATTTTTATATACTAAAGTATCTGAGTTGGATTTGCCCTGATAGTGATTTGCAGTAGTAATTTTATTATTAGGGCAGTTATTTGTTGTTAAAGCTGGTTCTTTCACAAGTTTAATGATGCTATCAATAAAGTGGGAGTTAAAGATATAAGCTATTTGTTGTGGGTCGTTGTCAGGGAAGGGTGATAGATTTTGTGTGGTTCCTGGATTAAGGATGGACGAGACAGAGTTTTTTTGGTTAGACCTATGAACCTATAATTGTTGTATAAAATTTTTTTTTGTCATTTGTAATTAGTTTCTTTTCTGTATTGTGGAGTTGTTTAAAGGTAGTTTCATTTTCTTGTTTTCTGTTTTTACGACATTCTTTCCAAGCCTGGTCCCTAGAGAGAAGAATTTGTTTGGTTGTTTTTTTAAGCGATGGAGCATGATTAAGTTTTGTTCTTTTCTATCAATCAGGGGCTAAAGTGTTTAGGGCATCAAGAAGTACCTTATTAATTACCTTATTAAAATAGTGTGCAGCTTCTTCTAGAGGTAATGTTTTAAGTGGGTTCCAATTTTGAGCATTTACGGAGTTCCAGAAAGATGTTTGGGAGAAATTGGTTACATTTCTAGATGTTCTGTAGGAATGGAGTTTGAGAACTTGGGTATGGGTTCTATATATGAAAGCAGGTTAGTGGTCACTTAAGATGCCAGGAAGTGTCCCAGTACTGGTGAATTTCTGTGGATCTGAAACTAGAATCCAGTCCATGGTGACTCTGGTTGATTATTTTGTACTCAAGTAGGGCTTGCAACAAGGTGGGTATATTTATGTAGATTGATACTGTTGTCAGGAGAATTGGAGATTAAATTTTGCCAAATAATATTGATGTCACCAAGAATGATAGTTTCTTCAGATATGCTGTGGATGGTCCAAGACAGAAAATCTTTAAGAATAAGGATGTTGCGGCCAGGAAGAGTACATAGTACTGCTATGGATGGTTGATTGGTCTTAATTTATTTGTATTGATGTTAAAAAAAGTTCCATATTTCCAAAAGTTGGTACTGGTTTGGGATAAGATGTAATGGTGAGACCGAGCATAACAAGAGTGAACAGAGAAGGCTAGCCTCAAGTGGAGATGCAAGATTACAAGAAAAACAATCTGTAAGTTAAAATTAAAGTCCTTTGTCAGTGAAAATAGTTAGCAGATTACCAAAGCACACTTTTAAAAAATATCACTGTAGCGGCAGTACTGGGACCAATGGCTAGGTACTAACAGTTTTGGTAGAGATAGCCAATGTATCATATGCAGAGATAACGTAAAAAGAAAACAAAGCAGTTTTTATAAGATGGAAACAAATATATATGGGATAGAAAGTTAAGGCAGATTGTTTGTGGTAGCTGCTATTAGTTTGTTCTGGTGATGTACGAGTGCCGCTAACTTAAATACAAAAAAAAAAAAATATATCCAGCATGCAAGTGGTTACACTATTAAAATAGCAGCTGAGGAGTCTCAGGGACTTAGCCTGTCTCAAAGGTTCAGCTTGCATTCAGGACATAAGAAGCCACGTAGCAGTTATGGTGCTGGTGGAATTGCTGTGTTACTTTTACCTAAGAAAAATAAGTGGAGCTGAGAGGAAAGAAGTTAGCTGGACAGATAGGTGGCTATGGTACAGGTAGTATAGATCAGAAAGCTAGCAGTAGTATGAATTAAACATAGCATATTGAAATATCAGGTATAGATTAACAGTACAATTGGTTACAGTAGCAGACATACAGGTATTCAGGGACACAGACATGATCAAAAGAAGCAGGATTCAAAATAATGCTTCAAAAAAGCAGATTAATGACCAAAAGCTCTGTACAATAATGCTACAATGCTTTAAGATGTGGCTGGACAAGTAGTTATAACAGCAGAGACTTTCAAATACAATTAATAATTTTGTGCAGTATATTATAGCAATAGATGCTCTCTGTTGTGATAAATAGTTTGCACACTATCCTCAGTTGCTGTATAAATATGCATCACTTTAAAGAAAGGCATATTAGTGCAAACACATATTAACACAGTGTATCTGCGCTATTAGGCCCTAGTATACCAGCTCAGTTTCTCAGTGCCCGAGTTATACAAATAGCTACCAGTCATGAATGTATTGGTAAAACTGGAACAAAACAACTACAGCTGTAGAAAAGCATTTAATTCTAATAATAAGGAGCTAAGCTGTAAACCATTGAAAATATGCAGTACTGTCTGCTCTTATATCTGGTATGGTCGCAGTATGTAGTTATTGCGACACAACAGATACACTAAGCTGTAGATTAAAACAGTACAGAGAAAATGATAGACTGAGGTCGCATGAGTAAATAGAGTTTGTTAAATAAGCAATGATAAAAATAATACCTACGAATAGTAAAAATTGTGGGCGTACATCACCAGAGCCAGTGGCCGGTATTGTATAGAGGAATGGTAAGACTCAAGAAAAAGATGGCACCAAACACCATTGCTATGTCTTTAAAAGTACAAGGGATGATGGGAGATAAACATTAAGTGAAAAAAAGAGCAATCTAGATGGGGAGGAATTAACAATTGTGTAAAAATAAAAGATAACATTAAAGCCTCAAGTGGAGATGCAAGATTACAAGAAAAACAAACTAAGCTAAAATTCAAGTCCTTTGTCACTGAAAATAGTTATCAGATTGCCAAATCACACTTTTAAAAATATCCCTGTAGCAGCAGTACTGGGACCAACGGCTAGGAATTAACAGTTTCAGGAGAAATAGCCAATGTATTGTATGTAGAGATAAGTTAAGAGGAAAACAGCAGTTTTTATGAGATGGAAACAAAAATATGTGGGCTAGAAAGTTAAGGAAGATTATTTGGGGTGGCTGATGTTAGTTTGTTCTGGTGATGTATGAGTGCTGCTAATTTAAATACAAAAAAGAAAATATTCAACATACAAGCTCAGTGTCACTTATAGGAAAATCCAACCATGATACTCCAAAAATACTTTCTCATTGTATTTTATTTAAAAGACAGAAAGCAAACCCATACTGTACTATCCAAAAAAGCGGTACACCAAAATGTTCTCTATAAAACTCTATAAAAAAAAAAAAATATATATATATATATATATATGGTTCTACCTGACTTCGTCGACAGCGCAGAAGACCGACAGCGGAATTCGGAGCTCAGAAGATCAGCGAAGAAGACCGCCTGAATCGCGGGTTGCAGAACATCGACAATGCAGAAGACCGACCGACGGATGACAACACCAGCGCCGAGGATGCCGACATGGGGAAAGGCTGTGAGTATCACGGTAGTGACGGACGTTGGTGCGAGCAGGTAAGTGTGGAGATTGGTCTGTGGGGATAGGGTGAGTTAAGTGAGTTAGGGTTAGGGAGGCGATAGGGGTGGGTTAAGTGAGTTAGGGTTAGGGGCGATAGGGGTGGGTTAAGTGAGTTAGGGTTAGGGAAGCGATAGGGGTGGGTTAAGTGAGTTAGGGTTAGGGAAGCGGTAGGGCGGGTTAAGTGAGTTAGGGTTAGGGCGGGTAGGTAAGTGTGCGATAGTAATGGACCTTAGGGTTAGGGTAAGGTTTAGTGTGGGCTTGTAAGGATTTTGGTGTGCTTGTGTTGTGTGTGTGGTTTGTGGAATGGGGATGTGTTTTGTTTTTAATAATTGTTATTGTGGTGTGTGCAGTGTATGGGGTTTCGTGTTTGTGTACCGGTTATTTAGTTTGTCGGTTATGTGTGGTTTCGTGTTTATGGACTGTCGAATATGTGGTGTCGGTGATGTGGTTGTCGGTGTTGTGTGGTTTCGGCTATGTCAGGTAGAACCATATATATATATATATACAAATATATATATATATATATATATATATATATATATATATATATAGCAAGCATAATGATAAGACATAATCATTTCAGTCTGTTATAAAATTACAAATCTAGAAGAAACAGCCAAATGCTAAGTATAGGTTGAGAGGTTCATAGGTAAGTACTAGGCTAGCAGCTCTGTAGGCCACTTTACACCTAGCAAATTTCACTTTTGGTGCTTGAATTAATGTATGTTTTTGAGGAAGATTAGCCTTACCCATCCCATGGTTGAGGATGCCTTGGTAGGGGATGCCTTGTATGCCAGACACAGATCACCACTTAGCAATCTGTAAGATACTGAGTATAGTGACAGAGGTTTGAGTTGGTTCATGTAGGACATACTGTTTAGGTCTCTGATCATGTAGCCCAGGCTGGTATGACCCTGACCTTGAGCAGCATCTTACCCTCACCTAGAATGATGCCACAGTACAAAGACAAAATGATCAATTTTAACAATTGGCTAAAATTTTGGTGTCATTCAAAGGGGATCCAGTGTCTGTCAGCCTGGGATGACATGCTCGACAAGCCACGTTGCTTCGCTAGGGACAGCTTGCACCTGTCACCACTGGGCTTTTGGATATTGGCAAGGCTCTTGCCACCCCATAGTGCCTTTTAGGCAAGGCTCAAAGTCAAACCCACCCCCATAGAGGCACAAGGAACAAGAAACTAAGGGTAATGCTGCTAAGCCAGAAGTCTTAACGTCAAGATGCACGCACTCAAAGCTCTCCTCAGTATGGAGAACATCGATATCTGTGCAGTGACAGAAACCTGGTTCAAGGCTCCAGAGAGCACCCCAGCACTACCAGGCTATACCTCATATCATGCTTTTGGCCCTAAAACCGGACCGAACCACAAAAGGAGGGGAGTTTCCATATTTATCAAGGATATCCACACCTCCAGGTTAGTGGCATGCAGTATCGGAGACCATCCATGTGCAGCTAACAGTGGGCAAGACTGCTTTTCAGTTTATAGCATCCTACAGACCACCCTCTCAAAGTCAGGAATCCCATTCGGCTTTCCTGAAAACATTGGAGAACATGAAGATCTCTCCGAACACCATTATATTGGGTGACTTCAACTACCCAAACATTGACTGGAAGCACTACTCAAGCCCCAGCACCTTAGCCCAAAGATTCCTGGAAATTATAAACTCAAATGCTATGGAACAACTAGTCACCACTCCCACAAGAGGGGACAACATACTAGACCTGATCATTACCAACATGGGGACTCTATGCTCCACACCAGAAGTATATCCCTCATTGGTAAGATCAGAACATAAATTAATTTCGCTGGATGTCCACATCCCGACCCCACTCCCAGCCCAGAAAACCACAGTGAAAAACTTCTCAAAAGCAAACTTCTCACTTCTCAAAACCGAAGTGGAATCCTTCAAGGCCACAGGGCCAGTGGAAACTACAGCCCAAACTGCAGAATCCTATATAAATGCATTCTACAAACATCTCCAGGAATGCATGGACCATGCTATCCCAAACAAAACCAAGACCCAATCATCCAAAGGCAGGCGTCCAGTCTGGTGAACCCCTGCCATAAATAAACTGTACAACAGAAGGAGGAAGCTACTACATGATAGAGCAAAATCCCTAATAGGGAAGGCATCTCTGATCAGTACTAGCAAAAAATTACAATCCCTCATAAAATCCTCCAAGGCCAGCTTTGAGAGAAAAATTGCACAGGACACCAAAGACAATCATAAGGCTTTTTCAGTTATGTTAGAAACTTGGGATGCAACTCCCAGACTTGTTCTGAGTTGATTCTAGCGACAAAAAATACACTGAACCCACAGACATCGCCAATATCCTGGCAGACAGGTTCAGTGCGAACTTCTCCCCCCCCCCCCCCCAAAAAAGCAAATATCTATCCCCGCAGAGGGCTGCCTCCCAAACAACTCAGATGCTCAGGTGAAGGCTGCCCTCTCCAAAGCAAAAACCACTGCTTCCATGGGACCAGATGGCGTCCCAGGTTGCGTCCTACATGAACTACAAGAGGAACTAATCCCTCAAATAAAACAGCTATACAATCTCAGCCTCACTACAGGATCTGTGCCCACAGAATGGCGTACAGCAACAGTGGTCCCACTCCACAAAGGTGGAGCATCTACGGACCCTGGAAACTATCGCCCCATAAGCCTGACTAGCTTAGTCTGCAAGGCTATGGAGAGGATCATCATGGAGCTCATAAACAAAGACATTGGGGACCTACAGACACTAGATCCTACCCAGTTCGGCTTTGTCAAGGGCAGATCCTGCCTTTTGAACCTGGTTGACTTCTTTGAAACAGTCACCAAAGCCATAGATGAAGGAAAGGTAGTCCACACAGCCTATCTGGACCTTGCAAAGGCATTTGACACAATACCCCACTCAGGCATCATAGATAAGCTATCCAGCTTAAACATAAACCCCTATGTCACAAGATGGGTCGCAAACTGGCTCAAAGACAGAACCCACAGAGTGAGAGTTGCTGGAGCCATGTCAGACTCAAAACCGGTCACAAGTGGCATCCCACAGGGTTCTGTCTTGGGACCACTCTTGTTCGGTATATACTTTTCCGAGGTACAGGCAAACGTGGGAGGACTATGGCTCACCAAGTTCAGAGCGACTGCAAACTGGGCGCCATAATCAACTCTCCAGCTGACACAAACATCCTTCAAAAGGTCTCACAGAGACAGATAACTGGTGCCAGTGCCATGGTTTAAAGCTAAATGCCAAGAAATGTATAGTCATACCCTTTGGCAAAAACAATGTGCCCACAAATTACCACATAGGCGGAAACCCATTAAGTACAGAGAAAGTTATTAGAGACCTGGGGACCCAAGTTGATAGCAATCTCTCCTTTGAAAACCACATTGCCAAAGTGGTTAGAAAGACCTTCTACATAGCCCACCTCATCACGAAGGGTTTCACATCTAGATCAAGAGAGGTAATCGTGCCCTTTATTCATCCCTCATCAGGCCCATCATAGAATACAATGCCCCTTTTGGGATGTACCTTACCCGACACCTGCAGCAATTAGAAAGACCCCAAAGTATCTCACCAAGAGGATCAAGGGTCTCAAACAGATGCCATATACTGCTCGGTTAAAAAAACTCCAGCTCTACTCAGTTGCATACACGCCTACTTGAGGCGATCTATGCCTGACATACAAAGCTATGTCAAATCCAGAATTAATGGACATGCTCCACCTCAGTAAATCTAAATCCCTTAGAGCCACACGCTCGAGGGACTTGAACCTCAGCACAGAAATAAATAGAACTTGCTGGAGGGACAGGTTCATAACCCAGAGGCTCCCTTCGCTCTGGAATAGAATTCCAGTTCATGTGAGGCAGAGCACCTCACTGAATCTCTTCAAGAAGAATCTCGATAAGTGGATGGGGGATCGTAGGTTTGTCCCAGGGATTACTCCTGTGTCACTATTAGACAGAGGCACAGTAAACTAAACCTTAAAAAAGGGCACCGTATACTCAAATCAAGGGGTGGCGTAAGCCATACAGAATCGGGCTAGGCTTATAATTGCCCCAGGGCAGATAGCCTAGTATGAACCTATGGACCTATTATTTTGGTAAGGTATGTATGTGTGCATTCCTGTTGTTGCATGTGTCTGGACAAATACAAGCCAAAGGGGCACTGTACTCAGTGATTGGCCTAATGAGGGCTGAGTATAAGGGCAACAATGGTATTTCTAGATCTAGTCACAATCTCTTTGTTTATAAGCTGCACAATAAAGAAGGACTTTCTTATGACAGTGGACATGTACTTAGCTACTGTTTAGTAACAGTTAAAGGATACATCCGCCCCAAACTCCAAAAATGCTTTTTTTTAATTGCATCTTAGTTACAACACAAGTCGTCACATTTTAATTTGACATGTAAATAGACCCATCATAGAATGATGCTCTTACACTAAACACTTTCCCTGTTATGCCTCATGCTTAATTAGCTGCCAATAAAATGCTGAGGTCCATTTTGGGATAACAGATCGACTGCCATATATGAAGACGGTGCAAAAGCTGGAAATGTTTAAACAGGAGAAGAAAAGAAAAAGGAGAATTAGGTGAACACATAGGACAGATGCAGAATTTTACGAAAAGGAGTAGAAAGAAAGGAGGCGCACACCGGTGCAGGATCTTAGGTATTTAGGAGGAAGGGTTAGAGGATTTGACATGACTGACATAGAAAATGAGCCTGAATATATCCTCATTTATCTTTTGGAGAGACAACGCCTCTGCTATCTCTACTTCTGCTTCCATGCAATTGTCATTCCACTCACAAAATGTTACATGTTAATCTCACAAGTTGTTTATTATTAAACTGGGTCACCGTTTGTATGCATGTATAAACAATCGTATCTATATCGAACCTGTTGAAGTTAACTTGCCTGTACAATTTATTTTAATTGGTCAAGACAGTTATATGACTTGGAGCTTTTCTTCCTGGGCTTCCACTGAAAATGGGCTCATACAGCCATGTGGACTATCAAGTACCACTAAATAAAGAATTAAATAAATAAATAACTATATAAAAAAAATGCATCTGTCAGAAAATGTCGTGAAAAAAAAGTAACAGGCTGCCAAGAGCAGAACACAATTCAGATAATTTTAGATTAGCATGTTAAAGAAACTGAGATGAAATCATGTAACAGCTAGAAGCAGGGTAGGTAGAACACACAAAGAGACTAGACAAAGACAAATCTTTGGGTTTACATCTGTATAGGTTTGCATAATTAATGTCGACTAAAACAGAGTTGCATTATCACTGAATCGTAAAGTCAGTGCTATTGCTTTTCTTCTTCCTCTCTTTTGACTTACCGCTTAGAGCTCAGTCACGGTTCAGCCGGGGTAATAACTTCTAATAGACAGATAGGCAGGGACATCCAGGTTACTGTACAGTAAATGCACATTTCCAACACAGGAATAATCATCTGACTTAGTAAAATGTTTACATTATATTGTTACAGCTGCTAAATCTATATCAGGGTCACAAAGTTACACTGACTGCACCATGCTAGGTAAGAAGTCGTACTATGAAGCAAGATAACTAGCACGTATAGCAACTGCTGTGTCCCATAAAATGCTGAATGACAAAATTATAGCACGGTTTTGCAGTGGGCAAACACAAATACTATGTCACAGATTTTGGATGACAGAGACTGCAGGCCAACTGCACAAAAATGACAGGAACCACACAAACCTGGCTCATATAGCCAGGCACAGCAGAGAAACAAATTCATATGCCTTGGAAACTGAAAAATTACTTCAGCTAACAGCTATAATTTCAAATTCAGAGGAAACACAGTAACATTGCAGAAAATCGTCAATACCTCTCGAAACAGATTTAAATATCTAGGCGACTTTAGGTACAGTTCACTGTTTGAAAAGCTTTTTTTTGCTATTTTCACTGTTTGCAAAGTAAATGTTGCTGCTTTTCACTGTTTGTAAAGCATTTGGTTCTATTTATCTGTTTTCCCGCCAAGCAGTGTTTCAAATAATTGATTTGTTTGTTGTTAAAAATGTTCTTTAGAGTCTCCTTGCTGCTTTCTGCTGCTTAAAACATTTTTTATTTTTTCATGTCTAAATTACTGTAGCTAGTCGCTGTAGCATAGTCCAGATACAGGTTTGCTGCATCTGGGTCTGTTTGTAGTGGCTGTTGTTTTCTGAGACAGATTTTCCAGCCATCTTTAATTGGATGGGGCCATTCTGTACCCTTGTGAGAGAAGTGTGCTGATTGGAACTTGTCTGGTGAAGGGTAATTGGTCTAGGGCTTGGAGTAAGCACCTTCACTGGTTCTTTTAACTTTTTAAAAGTCACAATTATGCACCATAACAGGACACATAATCATGACAATTTTTCCCTTAAATACAGCTGCAGTACATTAGTGTAGTCCTCATCTTTAGAACATTTCCTGTCTAAGAAGTATTGCTAGTGAGCTACGAACTATTAAACCACCAGCAAATAACTCATCAGAAATACCCACCAACAGAGCACCTCCTAGATCAGTCCTGAAAGCACCGCTTTATAACAACAGTTCTTCAAACCTAGCATTTATGGATAGTTGAACTACCCTTATTTCTCCTGCCAACTTTCTTGACTTGGGTCTCCTGAGGCAGTGTAGCAATTGCTACACTGACAACTCTCTACTAATAACTCTGTCTAGTACACAGTGTGAGAGATGTAGCTACATCAAAATTGTGAATCCCTGGTCTCTCGCACTTGAAACAGTAACACTGAAGAAGTTATCAACTCACCCACCACTACTCATGCACATAACACTTGCAGGATGTAGATGTCTGTGCAGTCACTGAAACCTGGTTCAAGTTGTGATGTGCATGAGGCCCTACTTCACCAAACTGGAGTCAATCAAGTATTACCAAACACTCTGGTTATGAGGGATTTCAATTATCCCACCATCAGCTGCCTTAACTCACTAGCACAAAAGTTCCTTGACTTTGTTAACTCAAATGCCCTGGAACAAATTGTTCAAACTCCTACAGAGGAACAAACATACTAGATCTTCAATAACACTGACAAACAGATGCACCTGCAACTGTCAGACTCTCATTAGTTAAATCTGACCACAAATCTGTCTGCCTTTGAGCCTGACATATCACCAGAACTGACAAAGGGTAGTAGACCAAAAAACTTCACCAAGGCAAACCTGCCCTCTAGCGTTGTAGAGGTATAAATGCATTCCAAGCCTCACACCAAGCTGGAAGTTGTAACTATACTGAAGCTTTACACTAAAGCCCTGTACAATCAATTGCATAAGTGTATAAACTCAGCTGTTCCAGAGCGAACTAAAGTCAGAGCCCCTAGTAAAAACAAGCTACCCTGGTAGACTTCCAGCATAAACAAACTTTACAACAAATGCAAAAAGTTGCAATATTATTGTTTGCTGATGCACGTCAACCATGTGGTATGTAGGGCAGACTAAAAGAGCTGTCAAAAAGAGAATCATGATGCATTTGGGGGACATCAAAAGGGCAAAAATGGACAGTCCCATTGTGGAACATTTCATCAAGGCCCATGGGAGCTCTGATGAAAGTTTCTTTTTTGGTGTGTTAGCTAGACCTAAATCACAGAGGGAAGGACCAATAGCAGGAAATTTGACTTTATTAGAAACAGAATGCATTATTAACTACAGAACTTTATATCCTACGGGGTTAAACAAGGAATTGGATTTGAACATTAATAGTCAATCATAGAATGCATATACATATTTCTACTAGGGGGATTTATTATATGTAATCATATTCAGTGTAAAGATGTGTGTCTAATTTACCCTCCAGCATTGTGACTCGACATGGGTATGACCAATAGGACAAGGTTTGGCATAATATTGAAGGTCATACTTTTAGTATGTTTTTTCCACTACACTTATTTATACTGGCATTAGAATGTGTATTTAAGTTTTAAACGTATGCTTCAATATATGCACAAATTTTGAGAATTAAGATTGAAGGGATTTAACAATGTGGAATAACAACAATATTATTTCAATAATATTTAAGAGGTATGCAATGAATAACATATGTATTTGAATATGTCTGTTGTCTGTGTCTATATGTATGGGCTCTTTAAGAACGGGATTGTTTCCTTATTACTTGATTGTCACATTGGGGATTTGAGTTATATAAATGGATGCTGCTTGGTGTAAAAATGTATTCCTTGAAGGCGTAAGCCAAGGTACCGGAGACATCAGTAAAGAACTTCACATTTTTTTCTGGTGTGGTATCATGTGTTTCTTTGACCACCATGTGTCTACTGTAGTAAGGAAGGCTTTCTATGTAGCACAACTGATTAGCAAAGGCATCACCTCTAGAGCAAAGGAGGTTATAATTCCTCTAGACTCATCATTAATCAGGTCATAATTAAGTATAAAGCCCCTTTTGGCAGGTACCATACAAAGCACCTGCAGCAATTGGAGACACCTCAGAGGTTTCTAACAATGAAGATCAAGGGACTCCAGCATGTGCCTTACACAGACCAAATAATGTCCCTGTCACTATACTCAGTATTGTACAGAATTCTTAGGGGAGACTTATACCTGGCTGACACAGCAATCTCCGGCCCAAACCTAATGAATTTGCTGTACATTTGTAAATAAAACAGAAGCTACCCATTTCAGGGACCTATATATGTACTGCAACTTGTAGACGGCACGGTGGAGAGACAGATTTGTCTCCCAGTGACTGCCACAGCTTTGGAATAGGCTGTCAGTTCATGTGAAATGGAGCACCTCTATGACATTGTTCAAAAGGAACCTGGACGAGTGGATGGGACACCATAAATCTTTAGCGGAGATAGTGCCCACAGCCTTCCTGGACATGGGCAGTCATCACTAAATATGACCGTGGGAATTGACTAGAGTATCTATGGTACTACATTGGGATGAAGCAGCCAGGCTTGAAATGGCCTATGGGTTGATAGCCTAGTAACTTGCTAGCATCCTATGAAATATACTTTCCTGTTTACTGGATGCAAAATGGAGTCAACATGCCACTTTTTTCAGCTTGTGCAGCTTCTATGGGTCTTAGAATAAGACTGCAATACAATACCAAGTTTGCAACATACCTCAACAGACATATAAAACAGTTGAGAAGGTTCCTGACAAAGAGTATCATAGGCTTAAAATCCTACCAGCAAAGACTAGAAGCACTACTCCCCTATTCTGTGCAGTATGCTTCCTATTCTGTTTTTTCCT